>NC_056736.1:742094865-742142365 GCF_019279795.1 Protopterus annectens
GGGAAAAATATAAAAAATGTGCAATAAACTGGTTGCATAACTGTACACACCCTTAAACTAATACGTTGTTAAAGCACCTTTTGATTTAATTACAGAATTCAGTCTTTATATACTTTTCAAATCGATACTTTGCAGTTCTAGATTAAATCACAATGCACCAAGCACGTCAGACAGTGGAAGCATTTTAAATTAATTATTTAGAATTAGGGCAGATTCAATGGGAGTGGGGGTGAGCTACAGTGTGGCCCCTCTTCTTACAATATGAGTTATAATCTGCTACATGCAATGTTGAGGTTTCCACTGACATACACACGTGATTTATCACTTCAGGTGTGCCACGCCTTTTGCAAATTTCTAGATCTGTCATTTATTTCTTGTGTAATTAACTATAAAGCAGCTCATGTAAACTGCATGTTTAAAGGCAGCAAAACACGTTCTGAATCTAAGTGAGTAACTGCTTTAAATATGAGTAGAAGGGGATCCTGTACAGGTGGTTGAGGTGAAATTTAATGAGTGTCAGTTGCATGAAACAAAAGACTCCAAGGAACATACCTCTACTAGCTGTTTTCTGTAGGTAAGCATTGCCCATGCGATTGCTAAGTATGCACCAGCAGCGATTCCCTTCCTTTGGGAGACTGATCCTTTCTAAGTATGCACCAGCAGCGATTCCCTTCTTTTGGGAGACCGATCCTTTCTAAGTATGCACCAGCAGCGATTCCCTTCTTTTGGGAGACCGATCCTTTCTAAGTATGCACCAGCAGCGATTCCCTTCTTTTGGGAGACCGATCCTTTCTAAGTATACACCAGCAAAGATTCCCTTCTTTTGGGAGACCGATCCTTTCTCTGAATAGGTGCAACTGTGGAGTTGATATACATAAGTATGGGATTGTGTGGGTGCATGTGGGCTTGTCCAATGGAAAAAAATGCTTGAAATTAACTTTTCCACCATTCTGTGTTCCAGGCATTATTCTTTGGTGTTTTTGATGCTTACGGTTTTGCCATTTGGTGATCCATAGTAGAACCAGGTAAAAGGTTTACAATACAGCAACATAACAGCAGGTAACATGACTTACTAAAGGCACGTTCTCTGCAACTATAAGCTAACTTTTCTGGCTGTTGTATTAATATACTGTATTCTCCCAAATAACACATATCCCTTTTAAGGCAACAAATACCCGTGCAAGGAGCAGTTATGCTACAATTCTTATGAGAACTCAATATCATCTGTTTATACAGAGATGTACTGTGTTATTTATATCAGAGGCATTATTTGGAGTCTCTCTATGATTATGCATAAAAAAGATGGTGTTTTCTGTTTAATAAAAAGCAGTATTACTGTTTCTTTTAGACAATATTTCCCACCATGACTTTAATTAGACTTTGTGAGAGATTTTATTTGGGACAAGTCTTAAACTAACCTGTATCAATGGAACTGTGTGCCATCCTTGAAAATATTGGGCTAATAGTTTCATACAATTACACTCACCTTTCTCACATCAAAATCCCTGGAGGGAGGCAAAACTATTTTTAATGCATAAATATAGAATTTCTCCAGCACTTCCTGAAGAATCTCATAAAAATGTAACAGTTCTTCCTGGGCTAGATACTAGTAATCATATCATACTGGGAGTTGCACAATATCATTTCACTAATCAATAACTTGGAAATTCCTACTGACCTGGGAGGTTAATCCTACATAACTCCCAGATCAGTCTTCCTATAGTATAATGTAACTCCCAGCAGATTCTTCTTCTTCTTTTTAAGGCTTTTCCCAGTTAGGGATCACCAGAGGGGATCACCTGTCTGCTCATGACTGGCAGTTGAGTTTTACGGTGTCGAGTTGCCAGCCCGGCTCCCAGCAGATTCTTCTACACAACAATAAAACAAGTTGCTTCCGCAAACAGAAGCAGTCTTTTCTGACTTAAAAAATAAATGGAAGAGCTGAGTGATGAATATATCTCTGGGAAAGAATTTGCTTGGCCGCTAAAGTAGTTTGACGTTTTCGGCACTGTAGTGCAGTCTCGGAGTTGATATATTTAAGTAGGGGGGGTGTGGAGTGGGGTGAAGCCACCCACTTAATATCATGTATTAAAGGGTTTTCTTTTTTTCTTTTTTTTTTTTTTTTGTTGGAACAGCGATTATTTTCCCTTGGAAAAAAAATTGCTGTTCTGACAGTTCGGTTTTGTAAGCTTTCGCTTATATGGGGTCGATTAATCACCGTTCGCTAACCTAAGCGTTCTGTGATCTAATATAGACCCGATAGCTGTAACCAAGATACGTTCCTCTCAGGGATCCTTCTTTCAACTTAGAGTGATTACTGTCTTGTTGTTACTACCTTCTCTACTAGGAGATTAAGATTCACCATTAAATATTGTGCTTTAATGCCTTTGGACCTTATTTGCTTGAACTATTAGTATGGACTGAGACCTTGCACTAGTATAAAAAGACCGTGCCCAGCCTGCACACAATTGTTAAAGACACTCTTTTCTTTCAAGGCAAATACTCCCCTCGAAATAAGAATAAGGATGATGATTCTCTCCCTTGGATTACTGATGAACAAAGGGACTGACTGAAACTTTTGTATACAAACTCCAGATCTTGTGCATACGGGCTCTTTACAGATTTAGAATATGATTGCAAAAAAAAATGCCAAACTAATCAAAGTCTCATTTTTATAATCAATCAAGTCACCCTTTTCTATATTCCTAATAAGAAATAAAAATAGAAGGTATCAGAAAGAGGTAAACCTCTATTTTTAATTACTTGTATAAAATTGTTATGATATTTCTCTTATATGTTAAAACAATAAACCTGTTTTGAAAAAAAGAAAAAACCTATTTTTAATTACTTGTATAAAATTGTTATGATATTTCTCTTATATGTTAAAACAATAAACCTGTTTTGAAAAAAAGAAAGAGGTAAACCTTTGTACAGGGTGATAAGAATTCTCTTTCATGCGTTTGAATCTTAATGGTGAAATTCTAACCCGTCTTCCTTGGTCTGATTTTATGTTTTTCTCTTTTTCCTCCATTGTTTGCCTGCTCCATACTTGCTTTCTCTTCCATTATTAAATCCACCCTCACACAAATAAAAAAATATGATACTGTCTTTCAGCTTTCCAGTATCCTTTGTGTTCTATTCTGTTGCAATTCAGAATATTAGTATTGTTTTAAGATATGATTTCTACTAAAGGAAACTAGGTGTAAATGGAGTGTGTCAGGTGTTCATAAAAGTATGAATGCCTTCATATACATTCATTTAATCATAGGGTCATAGGATCCTAGGAAGTTACTAGGCTACTGGCCCTGATGCCCTTATAAGCCTAGCCAAGAGTTTAGCCCATGTTTAGCCAAGTCAGCACCCAATGCCCCAGTCCAGCAGGGACACAGATGGAATCCCAGGGGTGTATTTTCTGGTTCCCATCCAGTTATCCAGGTTGCACTTAAAAAGGGATAATGAGGTATTCTGCTTGACATGGAGAGGGAGTCTATGCCACAGATGGGGGAAGCTTTGTACACAAATCTGTCCTGCCAACAAGTCCTACTGTCACAGACCAGGTTGAGATCACATAAGTGGGTTACTCAAGAGGAGCTTGACTTGCGGATATGCAGCAGTCCCATCAATGCGAAGTCTGAGATTGCTTTGTATGACAGACAGAGGTCACCTCTGAGGAGTCTGCATGAAACTGACTAGAGGGATACGGCCTTTAGCCTGTCAGTGTAGGATAGATGTTTGAGGCCCTGGATTTTCCTGGTGAGGAACCTCTGTGTTCTCTCCAGCTGCTGCATGTGCTTTGCGAGGTACATGCCGAAAGAGATGCTGTACTCGATAATGGGCCTTATAAGGGAAGAATACAGGGATGTTATGACCTCCTTGTCCCTGGATGAGATACCCTTACTTATAAGGTGGGCCATGTAGAAAGCTTTCCATACAGTGGAAGCAACATGGTTGTCAAAAATCAGGTTGCTATTAACCTGGATGCCCAAATCCCTCATGACTGATAGCATGCTTAGGATGCTGTTATTAATGTGGTAATTTGTGGGGATGTCACTCTCCCCAAATGGGATGATGATTCATTTTTTTGGTATTCAGCTTGAGGCCATGTTTCTGGCACCAGTCATTTGTTTGGGTGAGACCCTTTTGGAGGCTGTCCACATCACTAGGGGAATTGATGACAGCACCCAGCTTGCAATTGTCTGCAAACATGGTCAACCATAGCCCATTGGTTTTGGTCTGCACCTCAGAAAAGTGTATCCCAAATAACAGAGACCCCAAGGCTAATCCCTGGGGTATGCCTCTCATTACGGGTCTACTACTTGAGGTGACTTCCCCCATTTTGACTAGGTAGGTTTTATCAGTGAGCCAGTTTGCTACCCATCTGGTAACATACAGATTGATGCCTAGCTGAGAGAGTTTATCTATTATACCTGAGTGGAAAATAGTGTTGAAGGCTTTGGCCAGGTCAAGGTAGGTGGTGCGCACCGTCTTCCCCTCATCCATGGCTTTGGTGACTGGTTCAAAGAAGTCAACCAAATTTAACAGACATAAACTTCCCTTGATGAAGCCAAACTGTGTGGGATCGAGTGTTTGGTTCATAGGTTAGTACTAAGCTAACTGCCCTTGCGAGCCATTTTAAGCCTAGCCAATTATCCCTTGGGAGATTCAAACCCTACACCTTGTGTTTGTAAGGCAAACACGTTAACCATTAGGCCACCCACCCAACCCTGGAGGTTGCCAATGTCCTTGTTAATGAGGTCCTTTGTGCAAAGGGATGAAAGTGGCTGTCCTCCACTCAGCTGGGATGAAGCTGGTACTCAGGCTTTGGTTGAAAAGGGCACCAAATGATGCTGCAAGTTCCTGCCTGAATTCCTGCAAGCTGCAGCCTGGAATGTTATTGGGTCCCATGGATGCTAGCTAGAGGGGGGTTGTGGGAGATGGTAACTTCAAAAGTCACCACTTTATGGTCAGATCTTACCAGGGAGGATGACACTGTAGGGATGCTGCAGTGGTTACTCATGTTGGTTAATACCAAGTCCAAGATATTATCGCCTGTTGTGTGGGTATCTACTAGCTGTTCCAAGGCGTTTGCATTAACAAAATCTAGGAATCGCTTATTTTCAATGTTTCCATTAAGAGTAGCATCTACAAGGAATTCTGAGAATCTGCCACTGTTCTTGCCATTCCTGAATGTACATCTTTCAGTGCATGGACTTCCTGCATTACTGTATGTTTACATGGCATCATTGGTTGAACACATAACTGTGCCCCAACTCTTTATACTCCACTGTGGTATAATAAGAGTTCAACTGACTATAACTATACCTGACTCATTCCTGATGTGCTGATGCATATAGATCACTGGCATCCGTGGCTTCCTGACACATCTGGCATTGGGTCTGTACTTAGTGTATTGATGATGTAATAAGTGGGACATCTGAGTTGTGCTTACTGACTTTTAGCAGTTTTGCCACACATTTCACATAGTGTTTGTAGTATTTTTTTTTTTTGCTTAACATTTAACTGGTATGAAAAGTTATTTGTAGCAAATTTGGTTTTGTTGGCTTAGCAGTAGTGCTCTTCATTGGAATATAATATTCTTTAAGTTTGGCCTGAAAGATCAGAATGTAAAGTTATGTTTTGTGCTTTTAATCTCGAACATTATTAGAAATGTTCTTGTGATGGAATGTAGCACAAATGACATAAGTAGTAAATAAATATAATTAAATATGCTCATGGTTTAAGAACTAGATTAGTTATATTACAAAATTAATAGTGGTACAAAGACAAGCACGACTGCTGTTTAGTTTGCATTCATTTTGGCAGACTAAAGAGTGAACATAAATGTACATTTTGAATCTATACCAATTTTGAGATAACAGTATCTCAGGGAATTTCCCTTCCTACGTAGTACAACAGTGTCAGATTTAGTATAAGTAACACGGTTAAGGGTACAACAGCCCCCCCCCATGTTTTAGGGGTGCAGGAAGTAACACTCCACTTCAGATTAAACTATTTAAAACTGTCTTTCGGCTTTTCTCGGTTAGGGGTCGCCACAGCGGAACTCCAGTCCGCTAATGATTGGCAGTAGAGTTTTATGTGCTGGCTTGCCGGGCCTAACGCACAACCTTCAGTGAAGGAATGCCCATTCACGCATGTCGACACACAGAAGATGCTCTAACTGAGAATCGAACGGGCAACGTCTAACTGTGAGGCGACAATTTCATTGAACAGTAAGATTCAGTTTCGCATTTCTTGTAGTTTATTTATAGGTTCATAGGTTCATAGGTTTATACTAGGCTATCTGCCCTAAGGCATTTATAAGCCTAGCCCAAATTATTGTGGCTTACGCCACCCCTTATATGAAAAAATACTGTGCCCATTAGTTTGTTGTGCCTCTGTCCAGCAGTGACCCAGAGATGATTCCTGGGGTAAACCTACGATCTCCCATCCACAGGTCTAGATTTCTCTTGAACAGAGTCAGCGAGGTGCTCTGCCTCACATGGACCGGGATTTTATTCCACAGCATAGGGAGTCTCTGAGTGATAAATCTATCCCTCCAGCACGTCCTATTTATATCCGTGCTAAGGTTTAAGTCGCTTGCTCTAGTGGTTTTGGTGGATTTGGATTTTTGAGGTGGAGCATGTCCATTAATTCCGGGTTGGACATGGCCTTGTATGTCAGGCACATGTCACCTCTGAGCAGACGGTATGCGACTGAATAGAGCTGGAGTTTCTTCAATCTGGCAGCATATGACAGATTTTGGAGTCCCTTTATCCTTTTGGTGAGGAACTTTGGGGTCTCTCCAATTGCTGCAGATGTCGGGTGAGATACATCCCGAATGGGGCATTGTACTCGATCATTGGTCTGATAAGTGAAGAGTACAGGGAACAATGACCTCACTAGATCTGGATGTGAATCCCTTCATGATCAGGTGGGCAATGTAGAAGGTCTTTCTAACCACTTTAGCAATGTGAGTGTCAAAAGAAAGGCCACTGTCAACCTGGGTCCCCAGGTCCCTGATAACCTCTTCTGTGCTTAGTGGATTGCCACCTATATGGTAGCTTGGGGTTACCTTGTTTTTCCCGAAGGGTATGACTATACATTTTTGGCGTTTAACTTCAGGCCATGGCTCTGGCACCAGCTATCTGTTTCCGTGAGTCCCTTCTGAAGGATATCAGTGTCCGATGCACTTTCCACTATGGCGCCCAGTTTGCAGTCATCTGCAAACTTTGTCAGCCAAAGTCCTCCCATGTTGGCCTGTACTTCTGAGAAGTAGATGCCAAACAATAGGGGCCAAGGACCGAGCCCTGTGGGACACCACTTGTGACCGGCTTGGAGTCTGACACAGCGCCAGCAACTCTAACCCTGTGGGTTCTGTCCTTAAGCCAGTTTGCAACCCATCTTGTGACATATGGGTTTACATTTAAGCTGGTAAGTTTTTCTACAATACCCAAGTGGGGTATTGTGTCGAAAGCCTTTGCAAGGTCAAGGTAGGCTGTATGGACTGCCTTTCCTCATCAATGGCCTTGGTGACTATTTCAAGAAGTCGACCAAGTTCAAAAGGCATGATCTTCCCTTGACAAAGCCAAACTGGGTCGGGTCCAATGTCTGCAAGTCCCCTATATCTTTGTTTATGAGCTCCATTATGATCCTCTCCATAGCTTTGCAGACTAGACTTGTTAAGCTTATGGGGCGGTAATTACCAGGGTCCGTGAGGCACCACCTTTGTGGAGTGGGACCACAGTTGCCGACGCCACTCCTTGGGCACGTATCCTGTGGTAAGGCTGAGATTAAACAGCTGCCTTATGTGCGGGTTTAATTCCTCATTTAGCTCGTGTAGCACACAGCCGGGGACACCATCCGGTCCCATTGATGCTGTGTTTTTAGCTTTAGAGAGAGCAGCTTTCACCTGCGCATTTGAGATGTCCGGGAGGCTACACTCGGCTGGGATAGTTATCTCTCCTTTAGGGGAGAGGGGTGAAGTTTGCACTGAACCTGTCTGCCAGTATGTTGGCAATGTCTGTGGGTTCAGTGATTTTTGTATCATTTTGGACTAATTCTGAGCATATCTGTGAGTTTCCACCCAGGTTCCTAACATAGCTGAAAAAGGCCTTATGATTGTCCTTTGAATCCATGGCAATTTTTCTCTCAAAATTGGCCTTAGTTGATTTTATGAGTGCTCGTATTTTTTTACTAATAATGATCAGGGGTGACTTCCCTTTTATGGATTTTGTTCTATCATGTAATAGCTTTCTCCTCTTATTGTAAAGTTTGTTAATGGCTGGGGTCCACCAGACTGCACAGTGGATACCATTGCCACCTTACAGCAAGAGGTTCCCTGGTTTGATTCATGGCTGGGCTGTCTTCTTTGTGGAGTCTGCATGTCCTCCCTGTGTTCACGTGGGTTTCCTCTGGATGCTCTGGTTTCCTCCTACATTCCAAAGACATTATTAAATTAGCAGTCCAATTACAGCATTGTGTTATCAGTTTTTAGTGTCAGACACTTGCACTGTAATTTTCTTCATATGATAGTTATGTGGCAAGGCCCTGTAACAACAAAGGCTATGACTTAGCATGCTTCTCTGAGGATTTGATAAGCAAGCCAAAGTCTTAAGATGTGAACATCTTTAAGCACATATTTACAACCATTTTATCAATGTCATTTGTGATTGCACAAAGATAGGAATCTCTCTGATGTTTTGGTATTACCTGCATCACATGATATGCAGAACTCTCCTTTAGAGTGTCCAATCCACCTACTGCATGTCTTTGGAATGTAGGAGGAAACCAGAGCATCCAGAGGAAACCCACGTGAACACAGGGAGGACATGCAGACTCCACAAAGAAGACAGCCCAGCCATGAATCAAACCAAGGAACCTCTTGCTGTAAGGTGGCAATGGTATCCACTGTGCAGACTCCACAAAGAAGGCAGTCCAGCCATGAATCAAACCAGGGAAACTCTTGGAGGGCGTTAATAGCTTAACCATTATAAAGGGAGTCAGCTTAGTTTGCAGTTGCGTTCTGCATTTCTCACAGTGGTGAGTAAGGGTAGGCATATTGATTTGAGAACTGTATTCAAATTCTTCAGACTTTGGTCCTTCCTGAAGAAGTAGTATATTATTAAATTAGCAGTATGTGCATAGACTAACAGATTTCTATACCAAATACTCTGAAAGCATTCAGAGCATTGTCGTATAATAAACTGAACTCATTTCCATGGAGTTTTCAGTTACCCAGGCTACAGACATTTTTTAATGTCAGACAAGAGATGGTCTGCCTTTTGATATTTTTGAGAATAGAATGTACATAATGTTCTTGGCATGTAACACAGAACTAATACCTACGGTTTGACTGCAAACTGGCACTGATGCTGAAGAGTTATCAAGGGCTATAGCAAGAGAAATCTACCATATGTCCATAAACATATGGTCAATTATCTATCAAAAGAATAAACATCAGTAGTTATATCAACATATTTACCTCCTGGAACCTTTAACTACTTCAGGTCCACTGTTATGAACAATGTCATACAAACCTTGTGTGGTAGCTCCAGAGATAAACATATTGGCAGACATCTTTATATTTTAATACATCGGTTTTATTTAATGCATTAAAGTAACATTACACACATTAGTATAATCTGATTCAGCATCATAACCACTTGTGTCATGCTGAATTTGAGCAGAATGCTAAATTGCAGTCACTTAAACTGTTGGATAATGAAGAACTGTTCATAGGTAAGTACAAGGCTACCTGCCCCTGTTGACTATGTTAAGCCTAGCCAATTTCCTTTAGAGGGAATCAAATCCCAGTACAGTGGATACAATTGCCGCCTTACAGCAAGAGGTTCCCTGGTATGATTCATGGCTGGACTGCCTTCTTTGTGGAGTCTGCACAGTGGATACCATTGTCACCTTACAGCAAGAGGTTCCCTGGTTTGATTCATGGCTGGACTGCCTTCTTTGTGGAGTCTGCACAGTGGATACCATTGCCACCTTACAGCAAGAGGTTCCCTGGTTTGATTCATGGCTGGACTGCCTTCTTTGTGGAGTCTGCACAGTGGATACCATTGCCACCTTACAGCAAGAGGTTCCCTGGTTTGATTCATGGCTGAGCTGTCTTCTTTGTGGAGTCTGCATGTCCTCCCTGTGTTCATGTGGGTTTCCTCTGGATGCTCCGGTTTCCTCCTACATTCCAGAGACATGCAGTAGGTGGATTGGACACTCTAAATTGGCCATAGGTGTGAGTGTGCATGCAAGTGTATGGTGGAAATGAAGTATCGTGGGAGGGATAGCCACCTGGCTGTGTAAAACTTGGCTCAAGATGATTGTCACTGTTGAAGTGATACCCCGACCCCATGTGTAAAAATGGGAAAAGGGGTTATGGATGGACAGATGCAATCAAATCTGTACTTTTTGTTTGTAAGGAAATCACTTTAACCATTATGCCAACGCTCAACCTCCTGTTATTTTTCAAAAATAAGAAATATAACATTTCCTCTGTGTCCATCCCTTAAGACTGCAAGGTTTCAGCAGACAGCATGATAGCCTTGGAACTGTAGAAGTTGCTGTAATAAGAAGTGTGCTGCGTTTGCAAGGCCTGAAACAAAATCATCACTTTATAGGAAGCCTCCTTACTGCATATCCAGAAGACAGGTAGTTAACTTCAGTCTGGTTAAATGTACTACAAATGCAATGCACACCTTAAGTCACTATTATTCCATGCCTGGCCAGTCTATAACAAACCTATAAGCATTCTAAATTTGACAGGTTTCATCAGCTTTGTATTTTCCACTGACTAGGTTAGGTCAAGTCTGTGGTACTAACTTCAAGGCTTTTACTCCTAATGACATCTCAGTAGTTTGATAGCACAAAAGAAGGATGTTTTGGTGAGGATGATTGGGTGTGGGTGCCATTTTGTTTTAAATCTAAAGTTCACATTAATAATGCCCATAATGGAAAAAAAAACATTTTTCAATCTGATGTGAATGTTGGGGTGGTTTCTTCACTGCCATCCATTCAGTGATGCTTAGTGATAGTGAAGAATTCAATGACTTCTCTATAATCCATGTTCAGAGGTCCAGGAAATAGCTGATATAATAAATTGTTCATATCTGAATGAGTACATTGTCTTCTGTTGATAGGGATGCCTTGTAGGAGACATGCCTCTTTCACTCTCTCTCTCTCTCTCTCTCTCTCTCTCTCTCTCTCTCTCTCTCTTCCTCTGTCTTTATGTTCTTGCAGTTACTTCTGCTATCATATAAAAAGCCAGTTGCTGGACCTGATCTTTGACATTTTGTGGTCATAGCTGTCTTGCTGGCAGAATTCTGCACCTGGTCTTCATTTAGTGTGGTTTATAGCACCTCCCTTCTTAAGGTGTTACTTGATCTGGTTATTGCATGTTGAGGGAAACAGGGACCCTGCAGCAATTTGCATCCTGATTTTAAGTTATGTATGGCCATGCCCACCACAGTTGAAAGCAATCTAATTTGATGTACATCTGAAGGATCTCTGACTACTGTAGCACAAGCAGAGCTAATGATTCAAGGAGAGTGGCAAACTACTGTTTAAGCAATATCATAAGTATCTTATTTTGATGTTTCTCAGGGTTTTAGACCTTGAATGATCTCACTTGTAATACACTGAAATTTTCAGCACTTTCATTTTGTGGATAGGCTGTACAGTCTAACTTGACTTGTTGTGGTAGGATTTCCCATTATGTATTTACTGTTAGCTAGCATCTCTCTGTTTATAGATAAGGCTTAAGCCTACAGGCGTGAACTCTCCAGTTACTGCTCCAGTGATTTGATTCACAGCTATTTCTCAAGAGTTTGATCTCAGACATGAAGAACTGCTTTATGTTGCACATTGTGGTTGATACCACGTAGAAGAATTCCAGGAAATATTTATTAACAGTAACATGGCCCACTCAGCTGATTGCTGGATATGCAGTATGTATCCTCATTATGGGTACACACTTTGATATCAGTGTACTGCAAAGTGCAAATGAAAGGCCCTTTTGCTTTTGCCTCAGAATTTCAACTTCACTTCAACAGACGTTAGAAGGGGTTCCAAGCGGCCCTCTTCTGAAGAAATCACTTCAGCCCAAATATAACCATAGTTTTTTTTCCTTCCTAACGCTACACTGACTGAACCTTATATCACTGAAATATAAGCAAACAACTTGCAATGCATTTTGGTTAAATGGTTAAAAGAATAACTTTAACTCATTTTAGCAAAATTAATTCATGATCCATGCAGCGCATATAAGTCCTTGAATTCCATCCAAAGACTTGTTATAAGTCATTATGATTCCAGTATGAGCTTTTTAATGTTTGTCTCTCTCCCTCTCTCTTTTTGTTTTGTTTCAGATTCCATACGGGTCCTGCGAAGATCATTAGAATTTGGTAATATTTTACAGTTAATTTCAATTCGTTAATGATATTTAAATTGTAAGTTACATTAAAGAGATAGTGCTCATACCTCTCAATTATACAGATTTTCACATAGTGTCCAGATTTTTGGCTCATATTTTTGATCCATTTTTCATAAAATTGTGGTTTTGTGGCAAATCATTAAAGACTGAAATTAGAAAATAATTTGAGCTTCAGACTTCACACTCTTCAGAAAATTAATGCTAATGCAAAGCCTGTTATTCTATCAACTTTCTAACTTTGTAAGAGCAATATTTAAAAATTGTCCCTATTTTGGGGCCTTTGCCCCACTTTTATATATGGCTTTGTCCAGATTTTTTGCTCTAAGAGATTGAGAGGTATGAGTGTATTTTATTACAACTATTTTGATGTGGCCTTTGCTTTCGGTCCCAGTTGGCATATACGTTGAGGGTCACTGATTTGGTCTCTTATACCATGTCTGAAGTACATGTGGTCAGGGTTGATTGTCAGATGACTGTGGGGAGGGAACCTTCACATTCTTCAGTACTTGGTAACTCCATCATGTGACTTCCTGCATTATGAAAAGGAACAATCATATGGTTTCCTCTAAGAATTTTGCATTCTGATCCCAAACACTTATGATGTGTCAATATAATTTAATCTTATAACACATTGCCAAAGAGAACATGTAGAGGAGAGAGGTTATGCGACACATGATTCAAAGAAATTCCCTTGATGTATGGAACCTCTGAGCATGTCTTGCAATAATAAATGGTCCAAAAGTCTACATCTCCATGTTGTGTAAGGGAGGCCATCTGACTGGAGGAGACTGTTAGGGCCTAAAACATCTAACATTCTGGAAAGTGTCAGATTGGATTTGGGAAGGGTGCATGTTTGTGTGTGTGTGTGTGTGTGTATGTGTGTGTGTGTGTGTGTGTGTGTGTGTGTGTGTGTGTGTGTGTGTGAGGGAGAGAGAGTGAGGAGAGAGAATGAAAGACCGAATTTTGAGAAGTAATTTAGTGTGTAAACTAATGTTCTCTTGGACTCTTCTTGAGACCTGGTCTGCAATAGGCACAGATTCATATATAGGCAGATGTAAATGTCATTGGCTCTGGACTATAACTGGTGCTGGGATTTAATAAAGACCCTGCAATTAGCTGCTAATCCAATGGTAAAGAGGGTTAAATGGTAGATGGAACCTCTGACTTTGAACCTAAGAAAACACTTATGGTCCCTGTAAATGAGTATTTGTAGACAGACATCTTTCATGTCTATGTTAACCATCAGGGCTTAATGAAACAGGAGGAGCAGATGGATATGAAGTGTCAACATCTTAAACATTGTCACTTTTAAAACTTTTTTAACTTTGACAGATCCAGGATGGTCCTCCAAGTTCCATCAATTCTTTGAACCAGAAATAGTCTTGAGTATAAGCCTGTGTCCTCTACTCATTTTTACACCCTCTCCATAGCTTTTTTTCTGCAGCATATCCTCATATGAGGACCCTAAAATATATATATGCATCTCTTTGCTACTTGACCACTGAAGAATTGCCCTAAAAGTGTACGATTGACAGTAAATGCCACCTGCAAAGTGTATTGGACAAAACTGAGTAATTTTAACTTCAGTGTAATACTGTTGATTTGCTTGAGGATTTCACCTTGATGTCTAATGATTATGAGTCTTACAGTTAACATCTCTGAAGGAGGGTATTTAGACCTGGGTCCAGACTAAACCATCTTGCATCATTGAGAGACACCACTGCTGACATCTGTCATTGGGCTTTTAAAAATAAAATTGACAATGTCTGTGTGTGTTATTATTGAAGATTTTATTTATTCTTTAATTGATCATTACTTAGAGTCTAATTAATAAAATTTTAATTGAATGATTAAATATTTTTTAATAAAGACAAGCAAGCCTCCTACGCTCCAACCCATATGTTCCTATTTCATTTATTTTGTTCTATAAATTTTGCACAGTGCTGTAGTGGTCTCTGAAATAAAGTTCAGAGCTGCTAATTCAGTTTTATCTGTCCAGACTATAGTCACTTACTGTTTAATGCTTCCAAGGTTTACAGTCCTCCTTTAGTTGAAAGGAAGAGATAAAATGTGTTGCCAACTCCACTGACTCAAATGTCACATCCAGAAAAGAGTCATCACCAATGTAAATTACTGTATGGAGATTTTTTTGCAACAAAACATTGTGGCTTAATCAAAAAATCCCAAGGCAAACCTGTTCAATTTCTTTTTTTCATGCCTATGTGTACCATCATTTGTCTTGTCAAATCAGTCAATCAATCAATCAATCAATCAATCAATCAATCAATCAATCAATACATAAATAAATAATTTGAATCATATTAATGGCTTCCTTGGCAACTAGGGCTGCATAACTCACAACTGACTCCTAATTTTATGTTTTTTGTAACCTCTCAGTAACAGTCACATGATTAGGTTGCCTGTCACACTGCTGTAGCATTCAAACAGCTTCTGCAATATTCTTTTAAATGTGGTGAGCTGATCATTTGGGCAATTCTGTGCTCAACTGCTCATTTTCATCTTGTGGAAGAAAACTCTCCACTATGACATTGCTGCAGGATACAGTGTTGGTTTTACTCAGTTCTAGCTGATCGAGTAAATCCAACAAGTTGCCATTTCCAAATCCCCCCCTCCAAGTCTGCTATTACTACTTTCTGTTTATGGGCATGATCAGTTTGCAAATATGCATCCACCTCCCCCTCCCTGGCTTCAGAGTCTAACATCTTTGTGTTACACTAAGAAACTCTTGTTCAAAAGGGGTAGGGGGATTTCCTCAGTGCATGGACCATGTTTCCACTAATCAATCAGAATGGTACCTTGGGTCTCCCCAGTCCACAAAACATAATGAATAAATAAATAATTAAACATATAAGCGTCAGTGCAGGTGAACACAATATTTTTACTTCATAAGAGGAATGAGAGCAGGAAAGAAACATGTTAATAAAATAATGGGCCTTGCAAAAATGTGTACGACACTTAATTTTAAGTAAAAAAAATGCTTGAGATCACTATCCCATGAGGTCCAAGACAATTAAAATGTTTCTAAAAGAAACTGTAAGGATCTAAAATGCAAGGGTTATTTATACCTATATAATGCCATGGGATAATTCACTGGAATAATCCGTGGCAAGTGCTTTGCATTGTGGCTGCATCCACGTGGAAATCCTTGTACTTAAGATTTTAACTAATTTTGATTATTTTCCAATATTTCTAAATGTTGCCCACTTCACTTCCCCATGTCCCGAGTATTCTCTCCCTCAAGCTGCTTCGGTCTACAAAAAGTGAAACAAGCACATATACATTCTGCAGCAGCAGCAGCAGGAGTCAGACTTATCATATTGCACTAACTAAAGAACCTGCACAGCTGAAGTTCACCTGCAGTTGGCAAAAGTTCACAAGGAATGCATAAAGTTAAATCTATGTAAAGCAATCTGCAAATAACTTAATTTGTTAAGTCTAGTGCACATTGTTTTGTAGTGTTGAATCTGCTGGAAGGTTATCCCCACCCTCACTCACTCACCCACACTTACAGACCTTTTACTTCTGAAGGTGAAGCTACATTAATACTTCAGCATATTTCACTCTTATCAGTGTAACATATCCCTGGAAAGACATTGAAAAGCCAATGACTATAAAATGAGATGCTGTGACTCGAGACAAGTATTTAGAGTTCAGACAGCTTCCCCCAGATTTACTAATCTGCCATCCAGGACTAAACTGGTCCTGCACGTAATCAGCAGTTTAAGAGGAGGATGGCAGCGTGCCATGCATATTAATGAACGCACGCTACCTGAGTTCCAAATCCTACACCGAGTGTGGACGAGAGCTCTCAGAATAAACACTCCCCTGCAAAGAAGAACAGAAGAAAGTGTAAATAAATGAGTGAGACTGCTCATAGGTGTTTGCATATCCACACCAACAGTCCCCATGTGTTCAACAGCAACAGTACATTGAAATAAAACAAAGAAACCCTTGTATTTATTTTTTATAAAACCCTGAGTACAGCTAACTGTAGGTGCACAGGTTTGCCCATCACTTAGCTATGATTAAAGCAGCTGAAAAGGCTGAAGAGGATAACAAGGAATATATATGCAAATGAAGCAGAACAGCAATAGTGTAGTGGGTAGAGCATCCACCTAACGAACAGGCATTACCTGTTTGAGTCCCAATGCAACACATATCATTTTCCATGTGAAATTTGTATGAACATATTTTTACATCTTTTTGCCGTATAACCTACATAGTAACATTTAAATGTGAACTGGAGTATTGCATGAAATGCACATTTTATTTTATTTAACATTTGTTGACCGGGAAAGTCCGACTAGGTTCCACAGAGCCTGTTTTCAGCAGAGGCCCAGGGAGAAATGCTCCAGATGCATGTCTTTGGAATGTGGGACGAAACCGGAGTACCCGGAGGAAACCCACGCGAACACAGGGAGAACATGCAAACTCCACACAGAAGGCACCCCAGCCGAGAATCGAACCAGAGAACCTCTTGCTGTGAGGCGACAACGTTAACCGCTGCACCACTGTGCCGCCCACATGTGAAGTGTCAGTGTCATAATGAATAAGGTACTAGTAAGCAGGTTTAAACACAAGTAAGCAAAAGTAAGCGTGTTTAAGTGCATTTACGTGGGGGTAAGCATTGCCTACACAGATTAAGCAAAGTAAAAGCTAACTGAGTGTAAGAAACTGTAACCGGAGGTTAACATTGCTGAGCTACATGCAAACCCATGCAAACCTGCTTACAACTGCTTTAAAATGCTTTAATCACTCTGGATCCAATGGCCCATGTTCTGCCCAGCAACAAAATAAACTACCTCTGCAAGGCTCAAACTCAGGACCCTGTACACTATAGTCAACCACAAAGCCATCATAGCAATAGTTATGCATGAGGTATCAGCAAACTAATTCTCACAACAGGAAAATCAAACCAAACATGTGAACTGACTCTATGTACAGTGTGATGTTGGATAACCTGCCACAGAACATAAATATGTGAACTGGTGTACTGCAGTAAGCATAGATTTGAGGTGTTATTGTAATAAAGTGTAGCAGTCCCCAGGTCCCCATACAGTGTATGTACACATGAATCACAGATACCAGACACATATATAACCTGTAATGGTATAGGTTAGTTAGGTTCATCATAGGTTCATTATCTGCCCGAGGGCATTACTAGGCTCTTAGCCTAGGCATTCATACCCCTTTACATTTTTACCTTTTTTTTGCTGTGCCTCTGTTGTTGAGTGACACTGGGGTATCATCCCTGGGGTATATCCCATCCATTCCATCCATCTTGAACAAGGCCAGCCCAGCGAAGGCCGCTGCTGATCTTCACATATCATATATTTTATATTCCACAGGGAGTCTTTGGTGATGAATCTATCCCTCTCCCAGCGTCCTATCCTCCATTTGTAAGTCGGTTTAAGTCTCCCCCTTGTGGCTCGGATCTAGATTTTTTTGAGGAAGCATATTTTCATCAATCATGGGTTTGACATGGCCTTGTATGTTGTTACAAAAGGTCACCTCTGCAAAGCGCGTGCTGAAATAAGCTGAGAGTTCTTAGTCTTTCCAGCAGCATGGGACAGCATTTTGAGACCCCTTTATTTTTTTTTTTGAACTTTTTTGCCTCTCCTCCAGCTGCTGCAAGTGTCGGGTCAGATATTCCGAATGGGGCAGTATAGGAGACTGACCTCCCCCTTGATCTAGATGAGAATCCCTTCATGATAAGTGGGCAAATGTAGAAGGTCTTCCTAACTACTTTTCCGAAGGGGTATGACTATTTTTTTTATTTAACTTTTAGGCCATGGCTCTGGCACCAGTTGGCCGTTTCACCGTCTGTGCTTCTGAAAGGAATATGTGTCAGATGTGTTTTCCACTATGGGCCCCAGTTTGCAGTCATCTACCAAACTTTGTCTGCCGCCACCCTCTCCTGTGTTTGTTTTGTACTGAGGAGTAGGAAAATGCCAAGCAAGCAGGCGGAGGGGCCCAGCACTGGTTGTGACTTGCTTAGGCTTTGACTCTGACATGGGGCGAGCAACTCTGACCCCTGTGGGTTCTGTCACACTCAGCCCAGTTGCAACCCATCTTGTGATGTATGGGGTTAACATTTAAGCTGCTGATTTTTTCAATGATACCCGAGTGGGGTATTGTATCGAAGGCCTCTTCGGTGATCGAGGTAGTATGTACTGACTGCCTTGCCATCAATCAATTTTGTGACTGTTTCGAAAAAGTCAACCAAGTTTAGAAGGCATGATCTGCCTTTGACAAAGCCAAACTGGGATGGATCCAAAGTCTAATGAAGAAGAAATAATTGCCAAATGGCAAATATAGTGCTAATAAACTATTAAGCAATGTTAACCACAGCACAGCTCAAGTTAGTAAGTGTAAGCAATTTGTAGGGGAGCCAATTCAATCTGCCTAGTCGTA
The DNA here is from genome assembly GCF_019279795.1 of Protopterus annectens. Lineage (NCBI taxonomy): Eukaryota > Metazoa > Chordata > Ceratodontiformes > Protopteridae > Protopterus > Protopterus annectens. Next base: position 742,113,737 of record NC_056736.1, read on the forward strand.
TGCCTCTTTAAGCAGTGTCAACCTCATGTAAGCAGTTCTGCTCATAGCTTAGCCTTTTCAAAACTGGCCAGTCATGGGGAGGTGTGGGAAAATGGCTGTATTTAAACCTCACAGGTGAGAATACTACTCATAACTGGTTGTAGCTTCCTACTGCAGGCAGAATGGCTGGTGTGGGTAAAGGCACTCGATTTAGAGCACAGCGCAGGGGAATCCAGGAGTCAAAAATCATGGTATGGCTCCTGGTAAAACACCATGATCAGAGACTTTTGCAGGGCCAGTACCAAGACTTGCAGTATAAAACGGAGGCCTGGGACAGTCTTGCCCATGACCTCACCAGTGCCACAGGTATCCCCCAGACTGGTGAACAGGTCAGGCACCACCATGCTGACCTGAAGTGGCAGAGGGGGAATGTACTGGAACATTGGATCCAGCAGTCATGGCAGATGCGCAATGCCCCAGTACTAAGTACTCATTCTACTAAGTAGTAAATACTTGCCTAGCTTGTGTATACTATGGATAGGTATGGCTAAATATCACTGCATTTCTCAGACAGCTGCAGATGAGTGGGCTGCAAACCAGCAAGCCCAAGATGCTAGGCTGCAAAGGCTGCATCACAAGGCAGGTTAGTAATCAGTCTGCATGTACTGTCATAAATAAATATAAGAGTCTTAGAAAGTTTTGTACTAGTAAAAATAAATGTATAATAGTCTGTGAATAAAGGTATAACCCCTGGAGTGCTTCTGTTTACTCTTTTTTCATATGAGGGTGATCTGTTCCATACTATAAATAGTAATGTTGTATCTTAAGCAGTGTCACCCACACTGTGGTATGCAGATAAAATGGGCATGAAGTCCTGCATAACAATGTTGGAAGTGCCAAGAGGTCAGTTATATTGTACAAGTTAGGGAGACTTAGAAAACAGTCAAAAGCTTTGCATCAATTCCCTGATAGCACAGTGTACTGTGATGTTAGCTATAATATATTGAACTCTCTCTCTCAACCCTACCATATTCACACACATCACGGGTTTGAATCCTGGGAGTGCTACCAAGTTGTATGCATAATCATACCCCACAACTGTACAGATTTTGATACAATGTTCATGTAGAAAGCTGTATGCATACTTACACCCAACAACAGTACAAAATTTGCTAGAATGTTCAAATTGTAAGTTGTATGCATATTCATACCCCACAACTGTTCCAATCTGTCCAGCATGCCCAGATAAATGGTCCATATCACCAGCTTGGTACCCTGTTCCCCTGAAAATCCAGTGTGATGATCCAAGAATTGTAGGCAGCTGTCAATGACATATAACTGATAGTCAAACGTGTACGTAGTCAGAGAATGTATATGGAAACAAACCTGTCATTCTAGCCCCTCACCCAAAGTGTATGACAGCAATTCTCTACATATGTTGCATTAACACCTGCAGCCTGTCACACCTGTATGTAAGACACAGGTCATGTATATAATAATTTATAAACATGCCAGTGTACAATATAAGGCCATAGTGTAGTGTAATAATACATGTAAGGGAAAGACCACTGCAGTGACTAAGAATGTTGTGAAAACTGCAAGGATATATTAGTTGTTAATTGAACTCTCTCTCTCTCAGCCCTACCATATGTGCATAATAACCCAATGACACTTCTCAACTGGTATGTGTACACTCCAAACTATTATTGGGACATATGGCCTAATGGTTTATAAATATTCACATTTGTTTCTATGCATGTGCCATATGAAAATACACCCGTATTCGTGGCCTGTTGCCATCAATGAAACCCGCATGCTCCTGTAATGGCCACTGTTGTTCCATATATGCATGTGTTCTGCTTGCTCTGCAACTGTGTTAAATCTGGTGTGTTGGGTTAATGGGAATACAGATGCATGCTGTTATAACTAATCCTGAATGCTGTTGACTGTTACTAACTCATATTTGTCATAAATCTGTGACAACACAGCTTGTATGGGAAGGCCGGTCCCAGCGAACCCACCTGGCCCACTTCAGCTGGCCATGGCACCGGGCACCAGCACATCTGGGGCCCAGCCTGGGACCTCCTCCTCCATGGGCCTTGCTCCACCTTCAGGTGGAACTGCTACAGGGGATGGGGCTTGACCCCCCCTCGGAGCAGGCACGGAGGGGAACCTGTCACCTGTCAACAGGTCCAGGCTGTGGTGTGTAAAGAGTTCGATCTGGAGTATCGAAAGTGCCTACACCAGCTTGAGGGCTGAGTGGCACTATTAGAGGGTGAGCCTGCCCATCCTACCCAGCCTCCAGCACAGCCACCTTTGGGGCCCTGAAGGTACAGTGGTGACTGCCCACGGGTGGGGACCTCAGTCCCACTGTTTCCAGTTGGAGGCTCATGGGCTTGTGAATTCCAAACACCCCTCCCCGTCCAAGGTGTTTACCCCCCACATGTCATATACCGGCCCTGTATGCATTGTGTGTCTTGTCTGTTAACCTACCCAACTTACCTCCCCAAATATACTTACTACCCCTCCCCAACATCCCACTCTCACCTGAATAAAAAAAAAAGGACAATCTGTTCCAACAAAAAAATCTCGCCCCATACATAGCTGTCCATTTTGCACACATGTCCACTGGACACATGTAATCTGGTCTAATTGGCATCACAATGAATATATGTTGTGCTCACCCCTCTCCCAGGGGTTTGAGGGTCCAAATGTACCTGCAAATATAGTGTATATGCACAGCTGTTGTTGTAGGAGAAATGGGCAGCTATGGACATTTCCTATACCCTTCCTGCACATGCCTAGCTATTTCCCTACTGTCTTTCCCTCTTTGCACCCCGTTTTTTACCACTGTCCTATCAACCCCTTTTTCTTTTCTTTTAAAGGAATTAGTGCAGGGGTAAGCGGCAATAAACACTGTTAAGCAGTGGTAAGAGGGTTTGCCCGGGTTTGCGCGGGGGTAAATTATGCCTACACAGGTTGAGAGATTTGAAGCTGACTGTAAGAAAACATAAGCAGAGGTTGGCAGTGCTTACCATCACACAAATCTGTGCAAACCCGCTCACAACTGTTTAAAAGTGTCTCTGTAGCCAATGTCACTTGTTCTACCCAGCAACAAGATAAACTGCCTCTCCAAGGCTCAAACCCAGGACCCTACACACAAAGTAATTTACCACTAAACAATGGCAGATATACATAACCTGAAGTTTTCACAAACATATCATGCAGCACAATCAGTCAACAGTACAGAAAATGTATTATTATCACGCCACATAACCTGTTAATGCAAGAAGTCTGGACAAAGTATGCCACATTGTGGGTACAAATAGGGATATATGTCAACAAATGCTGATACACTTAAAATGTTGCTAGTTACACAGTTATATGTATTAGAACACATATGTAGAAGGAGATGAAGTCTGAAACACAAAAGTATTGCCACTAGTTACTGACTTCAATGCTGTGATCATCCATGACAATTGCCAAGTGAATGAGGAAAAGGCCAACATATGAGCCAAACATGTATGGACATTTGGACATATATATACCTGTAAATGTAGACAGATAGACAGCTATATGTGTATATATATATATATATATATATATATATATATATATATATACATATATATATATATATATATATATATATATATATATATATATATATATTAATGCATGACTCACAAATAATCATATAACATCAATTGTATATAGATACATACATATGTTCATATGTATTATATATTATATACATACATATATATATATATATATATATATATATATATATATATATATATATATATATATATATATATACAGTTCTTGTTTGGTCAAGTTTTATTCATTAAAGTTTTTTTTGAAACCAGGATCCAAGGTTTGCTGTAATAGTCCACACAATCCCAGAACATGTCCAACAGCATGCAGAGATATCCCCAATATCACAGAATGGCAGATGTGTAGCAATCACATAGCAGGCCTACCACATGCATATGTGGAAACATAGTGGCAGTGACATTGGCATGCAAGTGAAATACCCTGTAACAGCCCAGCAACTCTAGTGTCCCCACAGGGAGCATGTCTATAAACACATAGCAGAAAGTGTTGTACAATACAATATATGACCTAATGGTACACATACCGGACACATACCACTAGCGTTGTGTGAACATTATGTTGGAGCTGATACGGTGGAGGGAGACCGATATGTGTATTGTATTATGGTAAACTTGACATATGAGTTGCTCAGACATATTTCCATCATTATGTCTTTCGGGGAGTATGGCACACCCAAGGAATCCCACTTACAGTGCCGCTAAGGAGGAAATTATAATCACCAGCATCATCCACAACTACCAGCTGTTGTTCTCACAGACAAGCCAGGACCAGCAGGAGAGAACAGCCATGTGGAATGAGGTGGGGATGCACAGCCATACATATGAGCAGGTCCGCCACCATTGTAGTGACCTACTCCGCCAAGTACGTCGCCATGCTGATGCCATGTGGAGTGACCACCCTGCAACAGGGGGGGGGGGCATAACATCCATCCCGCGCTCACCAGGGTGGAGGAGCTGCTCATGAGCCTGGTGGCACCTGCCCGCCCACAACAGCTCCAGACTTATACAGTCATGGAGGTGGGTACTACACACACACCAGACATGGAGCATGCAGGTAAAGTTCCAGGACATATCAGTAGACTACTACAGTGTATGCATCTGTACAGGTCGATCATGCATATGTGAGATATGGGGTCTGTTGCTGTGCAGTACTGATAAGCAGTAATACATAATCTGTAGTACTGTGGACTTCAGCTGTTGTTGTACTGTAATATTGCAGCCACCCTTTAGCAATGCCACAGCTATGGCCACTGACATCAACTCTAACCCATCTCAATGTGGGTACCCCTGGGATACCAGCAAGGCAGCGGCCGGATGCCGGTGAGTATGGTTTAAGGTTATGCTTGGCAATTCACTGTGCATGTCATAGTTAAGGTGTAGGCCATGTACACATCTAACAAACCTATCCATAATGTATGCTGTACGTGTGCACTGACAGAGCACACCCCTTACTAATGGGATTTCCAGCCTCAAATACATGCAATACACAGTCCATCTCAGACAACTGTGGCTACACTCCAGTGCTCATTGCCCAGGCACAGCTGACATCCGATCAACATACACAGCTATGTCATACACAGAGCAGTTGAACATGCTACACATAAAGACATCCCACTCCCTCTGCTAACACATGCTCCAGAGACCTAAACCTCATCAACACATTACACGGAACATACTGGAGGGATACGGTCCTGTCCTGGGGAATCCCCACACTCTGGAATGGACTACCCATACATGTCAGGCAAAGCTACTCATTGGCCCTCTTTACAGAAACACTTGGCAATTGGTTTGGAAATGGGGAATTCACCCTGGGTAGTATTTCTGTGCCACTGCCTGACAGGGGCACAGGGGAATAACATTAGAGGGTGGTGCATGGCTGGGAAGCCCTGTGGCTAGGCTCATGTAGGCCCCAGGACCAATGGACCAGTACTCACCTATGAACCTATGTGTACCACAGGCAACATCAGCCAGGGCTCAATCATGGTTAATAATGGTCTCTACACTCACCATAGGTGCAGTACATTGTGTCTGTGGTCGGTCTAATGGTAGTCTATCACTCATACATGCACCACTGATGATGACATCTGTGAATACACATCAGGCATTCACTAAACACGTGTCCACATGTGATCCAGAAACACACAGAGGCTGTGAGCAGGAGTGAAAACACAACTGACACACAGATGCACATCCTGCAATGATGTGTACACTTGTGAGGTATGGTGCACAGTACATGCCAGGGTGCTGAAGAGATGCACAGCAATGCTGTGGACATGGGTGCAGTGAGTTCCAGGGGAAAGGCCATCACCTACTAATAGAAGCCATGCATCACAGCCATGTATAATATTGGTAACTGGGATTGACTACAGTTACACTGCATGCTGTTGAGTGCCACATGTCCTGCATGCTGACATGTGTGTAATTACAGGTTTGTGTGTGATACTGTACTGCACCATCGCCTGCTATTGTGTGTGTTATGGGGGTGCGAGAGCTGTCTGTAGGTGCTGTCTGGTGAAGTGTATGGGTTCCCATGTATGATAACTGCATGTGTGTATATCTGTGTGCATGGCCATGTCTGCATATGTGTGCGTGTGTGTGCGTGTGTGTGCATGTGTGTGCGTGTGTGTGTGTGTGTGTGTGTGTGTGTGTGTGTGTGTGTGTGTGTATGTACTGTTTGGTGGTGATGTACTGGTCTTACAGTCTGTTTCCTGTTTTCCCCTCACAGGTGGCGAGGTGGGGCTGGGTCACCTCCGTAGGGAATCTGATGTCACTGATACAGACAGTGACTATGAAGATAGGTGTGTTGAGGCACAGGAAGGGTCAGCAGGGGCTGCCACTGGGCCATCAATTGAAAACCCACATGTATCCACCCCCATCCACGCACACAGTCACACTGCCTCTACATACCTCATCACCGTTGGCCTTAACTGAGGGACAGCCTAAGGTTGGCATTGGCCAGGACAGTGTGGTATCTATGGCACATGTGTCAGGACACAGCAGCCATAGCCAGATGTCTGGTGGGGTATGACATAGGCAGATGTTCAGGGCTGCTTGTCGGAGCACTGCTGGTTATCATGCCCCTGGCAGACGTGCCACATCTATTTCAACTACATGCATGTTCCAGACTGTCATGGATGCACAGGCACGAATGAAACAGTACACCAGACAGGGTCTAAGGGCACAGAGGGCTCATCACACCTCTGTAACTGATAGCATCCGTGATCTAGCAGGTGCTATCCGTAATTACACTGAGTTCATGGATAGACGGTGGGGTGAGACATTGGATCTCATCTACAATGTCATGTCCATGCATCAGGACAGGGCGGGATGGTTGCAATGGCCACGTGGATGTATGCCAGCAACACCAGCAGCTGGAGGTCACCGTGGATGTCCAACCAGTTACAGCCACTCCCGTAGTGGCAGTACCATCCCCAGCACTGTGGGGGGGTGCTGTCCACAGACCGTCATAGCAGACCATGTGCACGTGGCCCTGGCCAGTCCCAGGAGGGACCTGGATCCAGTGGACATCTGTCAAACTCGGGGAACAGTACTCGGGCTGGCTTTGTACCTGATACTGCCTGTAGCACCCCTGCCAGGCACAGGTCTCATGTCCATGGCCGGAGATGGTGAACTGCAAATCCGGCCACGTACAGCCTGCAGCTGTCTCACAATTCCCTGTATAGGGCAGCCACATGGAGGAACTGTGTGCATGCAGACACACGCACATAAACAACGAACCTAGGGCAACCACATATCTGCGCACACATCACCAGTGGCCCTTAAAAGTACTCAGCCCCCTCATACACACACACACACACACACACACACACACACACACACACACACACACACACACACACACACACACATATTGTCAATAATATGGGTCAGCCTAGGCCTCTGGCAAACCAACAACACACCCTGTGCATATGATGACACCGTAACATCGATGCAGGGACAGGCTAACATGGTGCTGATGCACAGGGTGACTGTACAACAGTGTAGCAATGAAATGATGTATAGCATGTTGTCAGCAGTAAAGTGAAATGCTAATATCTTGGAAGGTGTAGCTGTGCAGCCACGATGCATCATTGCTGTAATTAACAATGTTGTATTGTTGTCACCAGTATCTATTCTGTTTGTGTTGTGTTTGTCCATGTGCCACATGGCTGATGGTTGTAGTGGTGTCAGCAGGCCTTCTACAGTGGACACCAGTAAGTGTAGTGGGTGGTACACATGCCATGGCTGGGTACAACAGACAGAGCCTTCAGTTTGGATGCAGTACAGATACAAGGCTGTACACATGAAGGTATGTCCTCATGCAGGTAACACATCTGTTGCACATGTAATCCCACCAAGACAGGATAGGTGCAACCACAAGTGCTATATATGCAGTTAGCAATGTGGATGACATTGAACATGCAAACAGCAGGGTGTATGTCCCTCTCCCCACTCTACTGCGATCCTCACCTAAGTAACATGTGTGTGCCAATGCCGGTGGCATAGCCCTACCCTTAGGAGGGTGTTAGGCACTCAACTACTGTGAATGTTGTTAACAACAACTAACAACCTGATTACATACACTGTACAGTATTACAGACAGCTATGTGGGGTGTTAGACGCAACAGTAACTGCAGCAATGGTGGTTGTGTCCACAACAGCCACACCCAGTGAGTTATAGCAACCCCAGTAGTGCTGCACACCTCAACAGTGTGGAGGAGGGCATTAACACGTCTATGACCTGCGAAGGACGGTATGTCCATGGGATGGCACGTGTGGAATGTTGGCATATGCCAAGCAGCCCTGGTGGAAGCATATTCTGTGAACAGAGGTAGATCCCTTAACAACTACACACATTCCTACATGTGGGATGGTGTACAAAAGCCTGATATGATCTACATTGGCATTGTGCACCTCCTAACCCTCATCTACACCTGTCATGATTGGGTAAAGAAGGTATACCAGGTTTAGGTTGTATTTTCTGCCTTTGACAAGTCCAACATTGGCGGGGTTCCATGTGTTAAGATTACCAGTGACATTGGCCATGGGTTCATTGTTGATATATTCCATGTCTCTGCAGACCAGGGTCATCAGGCTATTGGGTGGTAGTTCCCAGCTGACATGGTAGATTTGTGGTCATCCCAGCCAACATTGGTGAATCCATTGTCAGGCATAGGCCTACTGGATCATATGAGGGATCCCAGCTACTTACTGCACCTGCCCAGGGGGTTCCCCCAAGCATGACACGTCACTTGACTGTACTGCATGATATATTAGTAATGCCAGCCTGACATCCTACAGGTGGAATGGAGTACTGTTAACATGTACTGCCCTTGTCGTGTAGGATCCTGCTTATGGGATCTGCTAAGGTCGGTATTGTATTGCAGCCATGTTTGGCTGGAGGGGATACCCATCCATGCCAGATGCATGTTGTGTGGGTCTCTCAGACCCTTCAATGGTACATGTGGACATATGTGTTGTGGTTACATTCTCAGTTCCATCCACAGATGTATGTCTATATATACTTATATTGATATATATATGAGTTCTCTTTTGACAGGGAGATAATCATTCCTTTGAAAAGCCCTTTCTGCAAACCAAAAGGACAGACCCGTGATTTCTTACTTCACCGCAGTTCAAAACACAGCAGTTCTAAAGGCACCTTCGCTGACTTTTGAACTGCAAGTTGGAATACATATCATAATGCCGGGGGGGCATGCCATGGGCCCCCCACAGCCCCTCTACTGTGATATACTAACTAATAGTTTGCACTACAGTGGGGACAGGCAAATATTCCCTATCCCCACTATAGTGCCATCTGCAACCACATTCCTTAATTTGCAATGAGCGAATGCATAGTGACATTCGCTCATTGCACATTCGATGCATATATTGCCAGATTGTGCAATGTTAAGGACATACTTTTGGCCTTCCAGCTTTCGGACACATGGATTTCTCCCTTTGAAAGGTGAGCCATACATATGCTGACATATATGCATTCCTAGAGCTGTATATATGTGGACATGTGAAGAAGAAGAAGGCTGTATACATATATATCTATGGATGTAGGCGTATCTATGTATACATGAATTTATTGGCATATATATATATATATATATATATATATATATATATATATATATATATATATATATATATATATATATATATATATTTCTGTACCTATATCTACATATATAGGTATGTTATATCTATTTAAAGATGAATATATATACACACACAAATACATCTACATGGTGGAATACATTCCCTGTAGTGTTGTATACCTGGGCTAGGGCGGCCACAGTGGTGCAGCAGTTAGCTTTGCTGCCTCACAGCAAGAGGTTCTCTGGTTCGATCCTCGGCTGGCGTGCCTTCTGTGCGGAGTCTGCATGTCCTCCCTGTGGTCGCGTGGGTTTCCTCCGGTTTCATCCCACATCCCAAAGACATGTTGTAGGTGGACTGGACACTCTAAATTGGCCCTAGATGTGAATGTGTGCGTGTGTGTGCCTTCTGTGGAAGGATGGGCGCCGGGCTGGCAACTCAACACTGTAAAACTCCACTGCCAATCATGAGTGGACAGGTGATCCGCTGTGGTGCCCCCTAACCGGGAAAAGCTGAAAGAAGAAGAAGAAGAAGTGTTGTACACCTGGGCTGGATGATATGTATGTGAAAACATCATGATTATGCATATCTGCCATGGCTTAGTGTGGTGTATGGTGTGCAGGGTCCTGGCTTTGAGCCTTGCAGGAGCTGTTTATTTTGCTGCTGGGCAGAACACAGCCAGTTGGATACAGAGTGAGTAAGGCACTTTAAAGCAGTTGTAAGTGGGTTTGCGGGGGTTTGCCTGATGGTAAGCACTGCTAACCTCCGGTTACGTTTTCATACACTCACTTAGCTTCTAAATTGCTTAACCTGTGTAGGCAGTGCTTAGCTCAGCGCAAACCCATGCAAACCTGCTTACAACTGCTTTAAGCTGCCTTAATCACTCTCTATCCAATGGGCCGTGTTCTGCCCAGCAACAAAATAAACAGCTCTTGCAAGGCTCAAACCAAGGACAGACACAAAAATGTGTAATGTTTCAGAAATATATCAGCCAGTCCTGTCATGCAACAGTACAGAGAATGTATACCAACATCTGGATGTCTGCGTGTGTAACTATATTGCAACCTTAACAGATACAACATACTCATATATGTATAGATATACATATATATAAATATATATGTTGTTTTACTAACTCTATATACATATATATCACTATCTATGCACATATACTTATATCTTTGTTAGCAGATGAATATATCTATATAGGTATATATAGTCATACATCTGTAGATAGCAATTGCAGATTAACAAATACACCTATGTCCACATGCACTGTTAATGGGGTTGAGAGGCCAAACACGCTATACGTCTTGTAGGAATAGGCATCCCCCCACAGCCAAATACATGTGCTCTGCAATACACTACCAAGTGCAGTCTGCCTCCTATAGGACATGTAATATGTGGAAGCCATCAACGTCCCCAGGATACAGATACACAGACACATATATGCAGTACAGATATATACACATACACATGCAGATATATGTTGTAGGAGGTGCACACAATATGGAACAGCCACTATGGCTACAGTTAACACCTGAACAACTGGACATTGTATGGGTGACACATACTAATGTCAATCGTTGCCTGCAACATATACCCATGGAAAGGTCATAGGAAAGACACCATACACAGGTTTGCAGAAATGGGAATCCTTTAATTGTGTACTATAACAGTTCTATATGCCATATCATATAGCTGTTCAAATACTGACAACCATATAAACTGAGTATTGCAACTGTGAAACAGTTAAACTAATCAGTAGTCTGGAAAGGTTCACAACTGTTACTGTCCAGGCCAAGCCCTTCAGAATGCACAATGCAGGCAGACTGGGCCACAGGGTACCACACAATCAACAGTATGTACTGCAGGTGTGTAGTTCATCAGCCTCTACCTACACTCTGTACAAACTCCATAGGAGGTAAAGATGTTTTGTTATCAAATGGGTTGTACTCGGTACATAAGGCATAATGCACAGAACAGTCTGTATGGTAGGAGGCAGTAGGCTTGCTGTACCCCACGTCATGTAAGTAATGTCAATATAGGTGGTGTTTACAGTACTATACATCCACATACCTTGTGGCAGCTCACCCCTGATACCCCCTCATTTTGTAACAGCCTAGGTCATTTATAGGGCTCTCCACCTAGAAGAGAAGGCCCCTGCATGTATGGTAGCTGCACGGCTCCAAAATCAAATCACAATCCAACAAAAACTGTAGAGCCAGCAAACATTGACAAACACAAAATAATTTATTAGGAAGACAGGAAGGAAGTGCCCAATTTAATTCCTTTCTGTCTTCCTAATAAATTATTTTGTGCTTGTTACTGTTTGCTGGCTCTGTAGTTTTTGCTCACCACCTAGACTCAATAATACAAGCCCATATACCACTGTTACATACACTGACCTCTGCAGTGCATAAGGGTTCACATGTGTTGTGTAAGTGACGCACACACATATATGGCCCCAGCCATATGTGTGGGAGATACAACAGCAGTGGACTAATGGCAGCAATGGCATTGTGATATACTCACAGCCCACTAAAGAACAACCCCCAACAGCATGTCATATGTGCAAATCATGGTCTGTAGATGGGGGACAGAGGCTGGAACACAGGCACATATGTGGAACACTGTTGCCATACACTAAGCAAGGTGCTGGTGTTACAGGATAGTCTGCAATATATCCTTAGTCAGGGAATTGAGGTTAGATATAGACATGGATGTAGCCATGTACTGATAGCACACAACACACACACTACCAGTGTAATATCTGACACAGGACCTGTGTGGTGGGGAGACAGCACATGATAGGCATACCTCTGTCCAGCAAGAGGTTAGGCCCACAGAAGTGAGCTATGCAGACAGACTGCATTCACAGGTACACTAGTATGTACACACACATACCCTGTAACACCAGTACTATGCAAAGCATTGCACAACTCTACCCACAGTCTGTCTGTAGTTCCTGATTCTCCTACAAATGTGTGGCCACTCTGAGTGTGCAGGTTCTCCTGTAAGAGGTATTGCTACCTGCTGCCTGTATCACTGATGCCCACACACATGAAGGATGTCCATCACACAGGAAATATAAAGGGACCACGCCCACATGATGTAGGGATTTATAGTGGGTAGTTGCCATGACAGTGGTATTTCAATGTAGTACACATGCGTAGTTATATATATATATGGCTATGTGGATAAGTATATGTACATATATTTCCACCATATGTCCTGGACATGGAGTGTAGCCATACACCAGCCCCTACAGTCCCAAAGTCGTAGTGCAAGTGGATGACAGATATGTATAGCAGATATATTGACTAGACTGTTGCTACTGTCATTGAGATTGCCTTCACAGACAGGGTGTGTGTGGATGCTGACATCTGCTTATAACATGTACGCCATTGGCTACTGACAGACATCCTAAGGAAATCATTGTAAGTTACTGCTGCTAGCATGTAATGCCCCTGTGGAGTGCAACAGAGATATTGGCCACTATATGTGGAACTTCAGACACACCCTGTACAGTCCAGTGATATACACATAATCCCTTAGTGGACCACATGTGTACCAGGCCTGACAATATGAATGTAGACAGCCATGTAGATGGGTATAACACATAACAACTGGTATACATTTGGCACCATAGGTGTTGGATTCACACACTCCTGTCGGGACTGACACATAATGACTGCTGGTACAGGGGTGCCATGGGCACATACCACCCACTAGATATTGACATACATCTGTACAGCATCCCACTGCTCTGTCTGACATACATGACATTTAAGGGAGGCCCAGCAGCAGTACATTTTGGAAGTATCTGCACATAACATCCCACTGGTTAAGTGCACTAAGCTGCTAGACATGTAACAATGCACTGCGCAGGCTACAGGCAGACTGGCTCAACACTGGCCTACATCTCGTATGGGGGAATGCACATATACCTGCATATATAGCAGGCTCAACAGCCATGTCACAGCACAGGGTAAGATACACCTGAGTGACAGTGCATAACCACAACCAATGTGAACACAGCCACAGCCACATATGGTAAGCTAGCATAATGTTACAGTATATGGACTATCTGTTCTACACCATACTCATATATGCCACTCACAGAATGACCCTACATATACTGGGCTGCTACACAGTTTGTTATGATGGCTGTCTGTAGTATGGGACATGTGTGTGTATGGCCCTACAAACGTATGGCAAAATGGTACCATACAGTGGGGCAGCATGTAACTTCTGATAGAAGGGGAGCTAGAACAATGACATCTACCACAGTCTGTACACAGGCTGAAGTACATTATTAACAATACACACACTGCTGACATTCACCATCACTACACAGACCTCAGTACTGTACAAACATCCACAGAATGTCCAGCGTATGTCATGAAATATAACCACTGCTGTACATGACATGTGTAGCAATCTGATATATCACTGGCTTGTTTTCAGATATGATGACAGTATTTATGGTGTACAGCACATATGCACCACATCATGCATGCCATATGTACAAAGGTTGACAGAGGTGTGGCTGACAGCACATACACAGGGCCAGTATAGACATGTTGCTGTGATAACCTCATATATTTTCCATTGTAACAGGGTTTGTTGCAACATATGTCCTATGAGGGATATGAAGACAGTAACTGTCATGGCCTTTACCATCTACAGACTGCAATCCTCACACTACCTTCTGCATTCCACAGATTGATGCACTGTGACTAACACATGAAACTAAAGGCACAACACTGCCCAGTCTGCAGATGACCCTGCAGATGGGGATTCCTCAAATACATGGAACTGACATGGCAGATATTGCGACATGTGTAACAGGCATATCCAGACAAACACTGTTAAACCAACATTACTCCAAATGCAGTATAGCAGCACTTACAGTCTGTAGTCAGGTCAGGCACATCCCCCTCCTGTTGGTTGCCCTCTTTCCACAGTGTATGTTGATAGAGATAAATCCCCAATCCATCTGGGATGCTGTTTGCCAAACATTAGATCTAGTTCCTGCTCACAGTGACTGTAAAGGACCAACATCACCATGATGTTCCTAGGTATTGGAGTGTGTTTCCATGCAATTGGCTATGGGATTGTTACCACAGCCATTCCACATGCAATCAGCTAGGGGAGGGCTGCAATTTGTGCAGAGGCCATCAGCTGATCATGAGCATCACATAAAATACACATGCTGTTGCCTAAGCAAGGCAGGTGTGGGTCTCTATATCAACCAGAGAGGGAGTGAAGGAGGCAGATACATGTCAGGAGGGATGGGAGAGTGAAACTGAAGCATGTTTGTGTCACACATCTACCAGCACTGGGTATCAAACCCCCGACAACTATGTAGTGCTATCACAGTTCAATGCAGTTATTGGATGCACCACTTAGGTTACCTGATGTGGAGCACTCAGAACATATATGTGAGGGTGAGTGACATCTGCAACAGGGATACGGTAGATATATGGTAGGTGTCGTACACATGCCTGTCTGCATGAACAGGTGCCAGCACCAAGACAGGCACATTCACACAGGGACGCACACACAATGACACACTTGGCAGGGCCAGGAGTGCAACTCATCAGTAGTGAGATTGCCACAACACATCAATGTGCAGGTATCACATGCACCAGATGGGTCATACGGAGGCCGTATGGGCAAAGAGTATAAGGAGATGTCAGACATCAGAAAGCATGCTTCAGTATACCCTGGGGGATTATAGAGAGTGTGGATGTGGACATATGCACCATACAACACACACAGACATGAACACACAGGATGCCGGTTCTGAAATGCATGGGTGCATGTCTACACGGGTGTGTGGTGGTCAACTGTGCCAGCAGGCTGTACAAGGGTTGGCAATGGGTATACCATGGCATCAGGCCACATGACAATGGTGTGCATTGTGGCTCAGGCCTGTAGTTACTGCATTTGCCCTTATAGGTGGGTATTGCATCCCCCCATCCAGTCAGCTGGGTGACTATTGTGTGTGGCAAATGCTGTACACCACATGCCATGTATGTGTTTCTTAGTCCATGACACGGATGGTGTCTGGGATGTGCACACCTCCCACATGCATGTACAGTAACATGTGGAACTGTACCTGGGGTGTCTGGCCCATGTTGTGAACACAGATTATCATCAGATGTGCCAGTATTGCCCACCTGTGGCAGGAACTGGTAATGTGCAGCAGGTTTACTTTTTACCTACATTGATAGCATGCCAACAGCATTCCCTGATGTCAGTGTCATCTGTCCATACAGGGCATGTTGTCAGGCATGGTATGTCCGTTGTGAGTCACATGTGAAGGCACCGCAGGTGGTGCAGGTGTCCATTGGGGAACATGGTGGAAGTGCACCGTCTGCATGTACGTGCATATTGGACAGATGGGCAGGGTGACATGCCCTCTGTAGCCCACTGCTATCACTGCATAGTTACTATCAGTGGCCAAATGCGGTATACTAACCACATATTGGCTGTTGCTTAGGCATGTGTGTGTGTATGACACATGGGTTGAGTGTGTGCTCTGGGTAATAGTGGGGTTACTAATTTGGATTGGCTGGCCTTGATGTCACTTGTATGGGTATGGCTTTGACCCCAGTCTCCCAGCTAATTTACATATGTTATCCCTGTATGACTGACATTGTGATATACAGTAGGACCATCATAATAGTAATGAGCAAAATCCCCTCCACATTGGCCACAGGTGTCACACACACTCACCTCTACACAGGATATGAGTTACGCACACACATCTGTCAGGTCAGGGAGTTGAACCCCCTACCTAACTAGTTTATTATACTACACAGTTATAGAACACGCCCTGGACATTACTGGCGTTCTTCTTCCCCAAAGGTGCATTTCACAGTGACTGACATTAGCAGGATTACCAAAGTAGGGCATTTCACCTGTACAGTGAGTGACTAGCCTAAAATGCATTGCTCCCTACGCAGACAGTGAGACACACACAAAACATCCACAACTGTCATGGGTGGGTATAGCACCCCTGACCAAGGACTATATCACACTACAGCATGGGGCTGTTATAGGACACACCACAGGGATTACTAGAAGCTAAGTTCCCCAAAGGTGTATTTCACACTCAATGACATCAGCAGGTTTACCAAGGTAGGGCTTTTAGCCTGTACTGCGAGTGACTAGCCTAAAATGCATTGCTTACTACACAGACAGTGAGACACACACAAAACATTCACAACTGTCACGGGTGGGTATAGAACTCCTAACCAAGGCCTATATCACACTACAGCATGGAGAAATTATAGGTTGCACCACAGGGATTACAGGGAACTTATTCCCCAAAGTTGTATTTCACAATGAATGACATCAGCAGGATTGGTAAAGTAGGGCATTTGAATTGTACTGCAAGTGAGTAGCCTATAATGCATTGCTCCATACACAGACATTGAAACACACGCAAAACATCCAGAACTGCCATGGGTGGTGATGGAACCCTACCACAGTTCTAAATCACATTACAGCAGTGCACAGTTACAGGACGCGCTACAGACATTACTGGGCTATGTCATTCCCGGAGGTGTATTTCTAGGTGAGTGACATCAGCAGCCTTGCCAGCATTGGGTATATGAATTCTAAGGAGTGTGTGTGACCTAAAAAGCATTGTTCATCACTCAGTCATAAACAGACAAAGACACACAGATTCACACACCCACAATTGACACGTCTGGGGTTAGAGCACCTACCTAATTACTTTATCACACTATAGCAGTACGCAATTACAGGGCACACTATGGAGATTACTGGGCTATGATTTCCTCAGAGGTGTATTTCTAGGTGAGTGACATCAGCAGCCTTTCCAAAATTGGTATATGAATTGTACAGGGTGTGATTGGCCTAAAAAGCATTGCTCTCTCCTCAGGCAGACACACACAATTGCCAGGTCTGGGGTTAGAACATCTACTTACTTTATCACACTACAGCAGTACACAGTTACAAAACATGCTATACAAATTACTGGAATATGATTTTTTCCAGAGGTGTATTTCTAGGTGAGTGACATCAGCAGCCATGCCAAAGTTGGTATAAGAATTTTACAGGGTATGAGTGGCCTAAAAAGCATTGCTCTGTACTCAGTCAGACACACACACAGTTGCCAGGTCTGGGGTGAGAACACCTACCTAACTACTTTATCACACTACACAGTAACAGGATGCACTACAGAGATTATTGAGCTATGATTTCCCCAGAGGTGTATTTCTAGGTGAGTGACATCAGCAGCCTTGCCAAAGTTGATGTATTAATTGTACAAAGTGTGAGTTGCCTAAAAAGCATTGCTCTCTACTCAGTCAGACACACACAGTTGCCAGGTTGGGGGTTAGAACACCTACCCAATGACTTCATCACATTACAGCAGTACGCAGTTACAAAACACACTACGGAGATTACTCAGCTATGATTTCCCCAGAGGTGCATTTCTAGGTGAGTGACATCAGCAGCCTTGCCAAAGTTGGTATATGAATTGTACAGGGTGTGAGTGGCCTAAAACAGCATTGCTTTCTACTCAGTCAGACACACACACACATTCACACAGTTGCCAGGTCTGGGGTTAGAACACCTACTTAACTACTTTATTACACTACAGCAGTATACACTTACAGGATGCACTACGGAGATTACTGGGCTAGAGTTTCCCCAGAGGCGTATTTCTAGGTGAGTGACATCAGCAGCCTTGCCAATGTTGAGTATATGTATTGTACGGGGTGTGAGTGGCCTAAAAAGGCATTGTCAGTCAGACACGCACATTCACTCACAAGCAAACAGTTGCCAGGTCTGGGGTCAGAACACCTACCTAACTACTTTATCACACTACAGCAGTATGCAGTTACAGGATGCACTACGGATATCACTGGGCTATAATTTCCCCAGAGGTGTATTTCTTGGTGAATGACAGCAGCAGCCTTGCCAAAGTTGTGTATATGAACTGTACGGAGTGCGAGTAGCTTGAAAAGCATTTCTTTCTACACAGTCAGAGACCGAGAGACACGCACACAAACACACACTCACACAGTTGCGAAGTCTGGGGTTAGGACTACTACCTAACTGGTTTATCACTACAGCAGTAGGCTGTTATGGGACACACCATGGGGATTACTGAGCTACAGCTCTCCCAAAGGTGTATTTCACATTGGATGACCTCAGCAGGCTTGTCATAATACTGCTATGGGGAGGGCGGTGTGTGCATAGGCCGCACCCATTCATGTAAGGGTTGACATGCTGCATGCCAGCATACACGGGGTCATATGCCACAGGTATGTGTATACAGCTACTAGGTGACTACTTCCTTGTACAGTCATGTTGCACAGCTGACATGTACTACATGCCATCATGCTGACAGATACTGGTGGCTAGTATCTGCAGTGGGTGACACCTGCACCTCATGTGTTTGGGGCCCTTTGGCTGCGTGCTGGGTGGGACAGGCCCAGATGGCTCCTTGTCATGGTCACCCTCTTCAACACATCTATGTCCGACTACCTTTGGCTTATTATAGCGTGTTGTCCTTACATATATGTCTGTATTTCTATCCACTGGATGTGCAAGGCAGGAGTGGTGCATACTGACGTGTCTGCACTAAGAACTGCAACTGCCAGATATATCTGGTCCACTGGTGTTTACTGACATGACCTTCATGTGTTTAAGTATGTGAGCATGCCCAGTATGGCTATCTATATTGCATGTGTGGATCAAGTCCAGGTAGTTTGTACTGTGGTGCTGACCTTTATGTTGTACACCGACAGGTAGCATGCTGTGTCTGCAGGGTATACATTGATCATTTGGCATTGACCGTTGCTACATTTCTGCATAGTGGGGGGGTGGGGGCACCTAACTGTTTCTACATTTCTACACAGAGGTAGGGGGGGCACACCTGACTGTTATGGTCTATATTAGAACATCAAAGTTTCAAAACTTCGAATGTTCTAATATCGACCCATATTCAGTGAACGCTTACAACCTTGAACATGCAGAACAGTGAATTATTTCCTAGGGAAAACATTTGCTGTGCCAAAACACATATACACAACAGAAGCACACCAAACAAACAGCAATCCATACACATACACCTAAAATCTTACATCTAACCCTACACTGAACTGTACATACACCACTAACTATCCACTTACCTTAGCCCAAACCCTAACCCTAAGGTCCGTCACTATCGCAAACTCACCTCACCTGTGCCCTAACCCTAACTCACCTACCCCACCCTAACCCTCACTTCCACACAATCATACACATACCTAACCCCTGCCCTAACCCTAACTCACTTAACCCGCCCCCAATCGCACACTTACCTGAACGACCTGTAACTTTCCACCACAAAAATAGCGAAGTGACAGAAATGGACAACTGAATTCTTTACCTAGGCAAAAAATTGGTTTTCTGTAGTTTCGCTATTTTCAGCGTTCGCTGAATACGGGTCGATATTAGAACATTCGAACTTTTGAAACTTCAATGTTCTAATATAGACCCGACTGTTACTATAAGTGTACATAGGATGGTGAGGCACACCTTACACTTTTACACATTTGCTAGGACTGTACTGGTATGTCAGGTACACCATTTCAGTCTGTAGTCTTACCTATCATGCTGGCTGGAGACATACCAATGTACTACACATCTTAGCTTTCACTACCTACATATTACTTTCTGAATTCCTAGCCTTCACAACTTACATCCAACTGGCTGGCCTGCTGTAGTCTGTCTGTGTAGGCTTGGGGTAGGGGTTACCCATGGGACTTATTCAGAGGCCATAATACAGCATTTGTTTGTGTTTGTCTACATCTATCCTGCTGGCTGTGACTGTTGTTGGGTATGTGCCCCCCCAACTGGCATGTGTGAGTCACTTACCTTGTGGGTGTCCCAGTATTGAGGGTGGTGCTGCAGGGCTGCCTATGTTGGATGCAAATAGTACACTCCCTATACATGGTTGAGCACAGGTAGTGTCATGTTTGGAATCCCTTTTACTGTATGTGCGAGTCGGAGACAGGTGTCATTCCCTGGGTCCCTACTGTGTAAGTGCATGTGCTATGTGTTGCCTCTTTGCCAAGGCCAGGGTATACTGGGCATGCCTCCTTCTGCCTACTGGGGCAGGCTCAGATTGTTCCTCCTCCGAGTCACTCTGCACCTGTGCAGGCCTTGGCACTGGTGGGGGGCTGTGTGGCCCTGCCCCATGCTGTTCCTGCTGCAGCTGTTTCTGCAGGATCATATTGTGTAGCATGGCACATACAAGGACAATTTGGGTACATGTAGTTGGTGAGTACTGCAAGACTCCACCGGATGTGTCTATGCACTGGAACCATGACTTGAGCATCCCAAACACATGCTCTATTATGATTCGTGTTTGTACGTGTGCCTCATTATGGAGTTCTTGTTCAGGTGTGTGTACATTTCTGATGGGTGTCATCAGCCATGGCTCCAGTGCATATGCAGCATCCCCCACTAGGTGACCATGTGGGATGTCCCCACTGGCAAATATCTGGTACAGCTGTGTCAGATGCCATATGTGGGAATTGTGGTAGCTTCCAGGGCAGCCAGCACACACATTCATTATTATGCCCTGGGCATCTCACATGACCTGGCAGTTGATGGAGGGGAAGCCCTTGTGGTAGATGTAGACCCTACCCCGCTAACCTGGTGGTGCTTTAATGCATATGTGCATACAGTCTATTGCATCCACTAACTCAGGGTATTCTGCAATTTGGTGGAAGAGACGCATATTGCTGGCCAATGCCTCATGGGCGATGGGGAAATATACATGCTCACAGACATTTGCTGACATGGCATCCAGGAAATGGTGGAGTATCCTGGATGCTGATGCCTGTGAAATCCCCATCATATCCCCAGTTGAATTTTAGAAGGTACCTGTAGCTAGTATTCTTAGGCCTACACATACCTTGGTATCCACTGGGATGGGTTTTCCTCTGTTAGTTCTGTGTGTCAGGCGTGGCCGGCACAGCTCAACAATTTGCTGTAGGATTTCCCTGTCCACCCTATAGCGCTCCACTATCTCCAACTCATGTAGCCCTTGGTAGGTTACCCTGGGTCTGTACACTCTTCTCCGACTCCTCACTGTGGGTTGCTCAGCAGCATTCACATCCTCACCACCCTCAGCCTCTTGCACATGCTGGTTTATGATAGCAAAAGCAGCCCATAACATTTTTTCTCTTGCTTTAGTTTTGTAAAATTTCCCCATCTGTATACACCAGTGGTGCAGAGTTTTTGGGAAAAACAACGGGGAAAGGTGTTTGCATAGTTTATAGTGGTGTGCTGGGCTGGTCTGGTCTGCTGCCTGTGTAATTGGCTGATTCTGATACATTTCACCTGTCAGCTAAGCTAGTTTTCTTGGATTACCTTCCTACTGCTGTTTTCCCTTCCCATTGCCTCCCTGTTTAAGCCCCTGTGTGCTCCGTGCTAACAGAGTGCTCAAATGTGCACAGAGCTGCTTTTTCCTGGTTTAACTTCCTTTTTCTTTCTGTAAAAGCTGGTGCGCGGTGCACACACCCGGTTACACTTTGTAAAGAGTGCTAGGCACGTTTAGACACACCCCTAGCTTAGCTGTGCTAAGATAGGAGCAATCCAGAGCCACAGGTCTTCAATCCACTTACAGTTTGCCTGACACCTATATCCTAGTCTTGTATCCAGCTGTTTATACTCTTACACTCTTGGGACCTGCCTCACACCCTGGGAAAATCTGGGATTCACTAACCTTTCCCTCATTTGCATAGGATTGCCTGCTAATGCATAGTTACATGTCTCACACTGAGCCTCCCCCCTTAGCAACCATTACTCACTGGCCAAGTTGTCTTCTGCCTGCCATTGACTTGCATGGCGGAATACTGATTTTAGTTAGAATGCTTATTTTAGGTTTATTTTATTATTTTCCCCGATCCCATTTGCATGCCGCTGCCCTATGCTTAAACAGGGGAGATCGGCAAAAAAAAAAAAAGAAAAGTTTTTTTATTTTTTTTTTAAACAGTTTGCAATGTCAATGGCCTTCTACTTGGCCATTGGCATGCTTTCTCAATGATATGAAGCCTTTATTTGGAGCTGTCATAGCTCTGTTTTTGTATATTGCAGAAATGTATTCGGTTACTAACCGAGTACATTTCTGCCCACTGCACTCGTCCTGCACGGACAGCTGCCAGCTTCCTGGATTGCATATTACCCTCATTTGCATGATTGTCACTTGCAAATGAGGGTAATTTGCATACAGGAGCTCAGTTAGTGCAGGATTAGTCTAAGAGCTCATGTGCACATCTTGGGAGCTCGTTCCTGGATCGCACGTCGGCCATATTGCTGAAAATAGCTCTTAGACTAATCCTGCACATTCTACAGGGCTTTGTAAATCCAGGGACTTGTCTTTTGTATCCATGAACATCCTACCTCACTGATTGTTTATGGTGGTAAACCATCTGGGGGGATTCTTCCCGCTCCATTTACTCGGCTCCCTCGGCTCCCCTGCCCTTCCCCCATATGCCACCCTCCCCCAGCACCTCTACGCTTATCCTAAGCAAACCACTCCCCCTCATTCTTATGATCCAATTAAATACAAATCTACCTTGTACATACCCACATTTCATGTACACCTTACTTTCTTTTATTTAGCCAAACTTATCTGCTCTCCCTTACATCGATCACCTTGAATTCACATGCCCTCTACTATACTTTTTTGTATCTTACTCTACTTTATCATCACAATACAATCACCACCTCAAACTATTTTAAATTAACTCCAGGCTTACCACCTTCTCTTATACTATACACACAAACTAGCATTGCACCATAATTTTACTACTGGCCAATCACATCAACCCCACCCATCCTCATCACAAACTGCAAGGTAAAACACCTAACCACATTATCAAAGCCCACTCTGAAGTCAAAAAATTTCCAACCTTGCCTTCAGCTGCACACATATCACATGATAACAATGTTTATTTACACCTGATACAACATTCAAACACACAAATTCCACATTTACTATTTTTAAACCCACTATAACAGTGGACATGCTCCTCCTAACTTGCCTGGCCTCTTTACTCTTAACTCTCAACCTCACTACAGCTATATCTGTGCATACCACACACACCAATACACATCAACAACCTCCTCTATCCCTCTCCCCAATAAACACAGATTCTCACATATCTCCTCCCAGCTTTTCCCCTATACCCTCCCATTTTATTCAAGCCACAAACTGACTTTCTCACCTCCTGTGAAACCACACTTGACACCAGTACTTTCACCTAGGAATAAAAAACACTTCCCATGGTACACATTCCTCATTACCTATCTACTCAAATGTGGAGACGTACATCCTAACCCTGGCCCACCCTCTAATCCTAACCACAACAGTAACTCCAAAGATTTAAACATAGCTACACTTAACCTTAGAAGTATATGTAATAAAATAGCCCCACTGCATGCCTGGATTGACCAAAATAAACCTAACATACTAGCCCTTACTGAAATATGGCTACATTCCAGTGTAAAAGACTCAGATATAATACCTCCAAACTTTGCAATAACCAAAAGAGATAGATCTAAAAAAAGGGGGAGGGATAGCACTTCTATATCCCTCTACACTCAACATCAAACCCTACACCAGTAATATACCCATCTTTTCCAATGCTGAGGTACTAGTCTCCTTTTTGAACCTCAATATTATTTTATTTTATTTTACATTTGTTGACTGAGATTGTCTGACTGAACTGAAGAGCCCTTTTTCAGCAGAGACCCAGGGAGAAAAGATCCAACATATTATACAATTTTCATTATAAATTAGCATTAAACAGCAATGTTACAGGATTATTACAAGGCATTAAGTAGCAATACAATGTATCAAAAAGAGTTTGCATAATAGTAATATATATCCCACCAGGTAGCAATATACCAGTGTTGGAAATATTTTATCCTGGACATACCAAACAGTAAACCTTGAAACAATAATCTTAGGAGATGTAAATATAGATTGGCACACCATAGCTTCCGACTCCCCCACAAATAGTATAAATCTGTATGTTTTTTCTCAGCTTATCAATGCTCCAATAAGATACAGCAAAGATCTTACCTGCCAATCCACCTTAGACTGGATTCTAGTATCCCAACCTGCTAATTACCCCTTTTCTGGTACACTGCCTAGCTCCCTGAGCGATCATCTGCCAGCTTACTCCCTTAGAGCAAACTCCCAACAACTAAGAGTACACACTATAAAATCAGGTAGGAACTGAATTAATTTTTGTCAGCATAAATTCAACAATCTCCTACAGGAAATAGACTGGACACCCCTTAAACAACTACCCCTTAATGATGCTGCACTATACTTTAATAGCACCTTCCTTCACATACTTAATAACCTAGCTCCCATTTGTATGAAAAGAATCAAAAAGAACTCAGCACCAGGGCTGTCTAAGGAATGTAAACACCTGATGTAGCACCATGGCTCTCTAAGGAATGTAAACACCTGATGAAGCACCAGGCTCTCTAAGGAATGTAAACATCTGATGAAGCACCATGGCTCTCTAAGGAATGTAAACACCTGATGAAGCACCAGGGCTCTCTAAGGAATGTAAACACCTGATGAAGCACCATGGCTCTCTAAGGAATGTAAACACCTGATGAAGCACCATGGCTCCCTAAGGAATGTAAACACCTGATGAAGCAAAGGGACTGAGCCTGGTCAACCTGGAAACAGAACAAAAATGAACAAAATCAAGTTAATTTCAAAACACTCCGTAACAAAACACTACGTAACAAAACACTATGTAACAAAACACTCTATAACAAAGTGACAACACTAGTCAACAGAGATAAGAAATCATATTATTCCCAGCTTCAACTCCAGCATAAAATCAACCCCAGTAAATTTTGGCACTCCATATCTTATCTACTTAACCCTGGAAGAAATGGCGAGCACACCCCATCACTTGCTACCCCTCCATCACAAATATCCGAAAACTTTAACAAGTACTTCATAAAATCAATTTCAGACCTACTAACACCCCTAATGCTGGACCCCCCACCCTTCAACCTATTCAGACACTGACCTCAGGCCATCAACTACTTCTAACCCTGTCAGTACTAACCCCCAAATGCAACATAATGTCATACAGACTCCATTCTCATTTCAGCCCATACCCACTGACACCATTAAGAAACTGCTACAAAAACTAAAACCCTGCTCTACTCCAGCTGACAATCTCCCCCCATACTACCTCAAGCTGGCTGCTAACTCAGTTGCCTAACCAATCAGTATCCTTATAAATAGGTCTTTATCTGAATCAGAAGTACCTATCATATGGAAACAATCTCACATCACCCCCATCCACAAAGGGGGCAATTATTTTGATCCATCCAGTTTCCGTTCTATATTCATCTTGTCACCCATATCCAAAATTCTTGAGAGAGGTATCCATCAGCAGGTAATGCAATATCTATTGCAAAACAATCTTTTAACCAAAATCTAGCATGGCTTCCGGCCTAGCCACAGCACAACTACAACCCTATTATCTTTACAGACACCGTGAACAAGGCCAGAGATGCAGGATGTCATACAGCCTTAGTATTCCTTGAGCTCTCCAAGGCCTTTGAGACAGTGTCTCACCCCTTACTTTTGAACTCACTGTCTAACTTCAGCTTCTCACATAACACAGTAAAATGGTTTCAGAGCTACCTCAAGGATCGTAAAGAAGCAGTGAAATGGTTCATTGAACTCTCACCTTTTCTCCACAACCTTACTGGAGTTCTTCAAGGCTCCATCCTAGGACCCGTACTCTTCAACATATTCACAAACAACCTTCACACTGCATCTCACCCTGGGACCCTCATTCAATATGCTGATGATTCCACCATAATCTGCACTGCTCAATCACTACCAGAACTACTCTCAAAAACTCAGTCCTTTACAGCAGTCAAATCCTGGTTAAGAAATACCTAACTCTTCCTTAATCCAAAGAAGATAAAACTAGTACTCTTTCATCCCAAAAACACCCCCCTTGTCACTGATCATTTCAGCATCCTTGCATGTGACAACACTGCCATAGAAATAGTGCAGGAAACCAAACTTGTAGGTGTTATCATTGACAATAAACTTTCATTTGACCCTCATATACAGCAAAATATAAAGAAAACTCATCAGAAACTGGGACTCTTATATAGAAACAAACATTTCTTTACTGCAACCAAAACTACCCTTGCAAAAACATTTTTACATCCCTCCCTTCTTTATGGTGACCCTATCTTAACTAATTTACGAAATTCTAACCTAAGCAAGTTGTAACAGTGCTACAACAAAGTTGCAAAGTTTGCCACAAACTCTAAACATCACACACACCACTGTAAACCACTCCTAGAATTAAACTGGCTTGAACTCCCCAACCAACGTGCCTTTATTCAGCTATTGTATTCAGCTTATTCAGCTATCCACCTTGCACAACCTTATTTTCAAGCCTAGTGTCTGCCTTGCACTAGCCAGTCTAGTCACGCCTTAACACACCAAATCGATCCCTATGATCAGAAGACAAAAATCTCTTAGCTATCTCAAAACCCACAAGAAAACCTGGTCACTCTCTGTATTCATACTCTGTCTCTATACTTTGGAATTCACTACCTCTAGCTACCAGGTCTATGCCTGGCCTAACCCATTTCAAAGCCTCTTTAAAAAATCATCTCAAAAATACATGACTCTGTTCCTGCATAAAGCCTGCCTAATGCTCAGGTCTTTCTCTTCTGTCACATTTCAATCCCTCACAGACTGCAAGATCCCAAAGCTCTTCTAACTCCTTCTCTGCTTCTATACCATATCCTTAAGCTACAGCTCAGGCTTTATTGCTTCTATTCTTCTTAACTCTTTCTCTCGCTATATGTCTGCATCACTAACTTTATGGCTGCTATTTTCCTAACTGAAACTAGCATTTTACTTTGCATGTACTATAACAGTCAATGTCACACATTGCTCTACCTACGTACTTTTTTTTGACACAATCTATGTTGAGCAGATGGAAAGAGTACTTTGAGGGGTTGATGAATGAAGAGAATAAGAGGGAGAGAAGGTTGGATGATGTGGGGATATTGAATCATGAAGTGCAATGGATTACCAAGGAGGAAGTAAGGACAGCTATGAAGATGATGAAGAATGGAAAGGCTGCTGGTCCAGATGACATACCTGTGGAAGCACGGAGGTGTTTAGGTGAAATGGCAGTGGAGTTTTTAACCCGATTGTTTAATGAAATTTTGGAAAGTGAGAGGATGCCTGAGGAATGGATAAAAAGTGTTTTGGTACCGATTTTTAACAATAAGGGTGATGTGCAGAGCTGTAGTAACTACAGAGGGATTAAAATGATCAGTCACAGCATGAAGTTATGGGAAAGAGTAGTGGAAGCTAGGTTAAGAAGGGAGGTGATGATTCGTGATCAGCAGTATGGTTTCATGCCAGGAAAGAGCACTACAGATGCGATGTTTTCTCTGAGAGTGTTGATGGAGAAGTACAGAGAATGTCGGAAGGAATTGCATTGTGTTTTTGTAGACTTAGAGAAAGCATATGACAGGGTGCCTAGAGAGGAGTTGTGATACTGTATGAGGAAGTCAGGAGTGTCAGAGAAGTATGTAAGAGTGGTACAGGATATGTATGAGGGTAGTGTGACAGTGATGAGGTATGCGGTGAGAGTGATGGATGCGTTTAAGGTGGAGGTGGGATTACATCAAGGATCAGCTCTGAGCCCTTTCTTATTTGCAATGATGATGGACAGATTGCAAATAACTATGGACTATGATGTTTGCAGATGACATTGTGATCTGCAGTGAGAGTAGGGAACAGGTGGAGGAGACCCTGGAGAGATGGAGATATGCTCTAGAGAGAAGAGAAATG